>NC_090652.1:308679181-308709181 GCF_040937935.1 Hyperolius riggenbachi
GAGAGGCAGAGCTGTGGCTCATAGTAGCTCTGCCTCCTACAGCAGCAAACTCCACAACCCAGAAAGTGGGGAGTTAGATGGGATTTAGTTCGATTACAGCTGTGGGGATGCGGCGGTTTAGGTAGGGCTAGCATGTTAAACACATTTTTTAATTAAACAGATGATTTTTAAGACACTTCAGTGTCTCTTTAAGGCTATAAATCACAACTACAGCAGGTTGCACCTACTTACAAAATAAAAAATACCATCAATTTGGACATGTTTTTATTGCCTAATCAAAACGGACAGGATTGAAAAAATGAACAAACACAAACCATAGCAAAACAAAACAAAAATCCCTTTGTATTAAAACAAACACGTTCGGGATGCTTTTTTTGCTTGCCGCACCGCATTCTGCACTTGAAGTAAATATTGCGGTTCTTTCTTTCTTCTCTCCCTGTAGACGGCACAGACGGGATGTCAGATTACTGTCTGTTTTACAAAGTTTCATGTGATACTAAGGCATGGTTTCTATGGTGACACTGACACTATGGATGACAATACATCCCATAGTGCAGTGTTTTATCTGACAACTGTTATGTCTGATCTATCTATAGAAGAAACTTCTGTATTTTGTTCAAACAGTAACCAAGAAAAAAGAGAAATAGAGTGAAAGTGTACAGAGCTGACAGATCTGGACTGACGGCTACTCAAAAGGCAATAAGGCTTCAATAAAAGCGACCCTTGAATTTATTAGGGGTTGCTAGAGGTGGAGGACTATTTATATGTGATTTGGAGGTGGAGAGCAGAGAGGACAGAAGATGGAGATAGGAATAAGTGTGGATTTGGTGCTGGTGACTTGGGTGTAGGTGCTGATCCAAATTTCAGCTACGTGGCTCATTTACATTTTTGTGTTACTTATATAATAGCAGGGCCAGGCCGAGGCAGAGGTGTGCAGTGTTGAAGGGGTCGCAAGGTGGGGCCGAGGCAGAGGCAAGAGAGGCTCTGGCCTCAGGGCGCAGTGTAGGAGGGGAGTAGGGTGGGGCCGTGGCAGAGGCGAGAAAGGCTCTAGTAGGAGGGAGCGCACAACTCTGACTTAACATTCAATAAAAATGTGTTTTCCTACTTTTTATATCACCCATACAGTTATCATATTTGCTTTTGTGCACAAGTAATATCATCCACTTACAAATGATACATTCCCAAAGTACAGTTCATCTGCTCTGAAAGCTGCCATTGCGTTTTAACCATAGTTGATTTTATTATATATCAAAAACTTCTAGTGAGCTCTTCTGAACTGTGTGCATGCTAGAAGCAGAGAGAGAGCTCCTTTTCAGCACAGCTAGAAATGAAACAACAGAGGAATGTAAACAAAAGACAATGGCATCTCCGGTTCGGATGCGGATCAAAGGCTGAAGGGGCTTTTCACTGCAGAGAAAAGTGCGGTGTTTAACTGTTTGAATGCTCTCCTGCTAGATTTTTTTGTGCTAGTAGGTTTAAGGCTGTAATCTTTTAGAGCAAAGAATAAATGCTGACGTTCAGACCACTTTAAGTGGGGCCATGCTACTTCGCAAGCGCAAGCTGTTTTTTTTAAATATCTTCTGGTTTTTAGGAAAAATTATGGCAAATGTCTAATGTAAAACTTTTCAAGTAAAAAAAATAGTGAAAAAAAAGATTATGCTCTCCAACATCCCTTGATCTTCCCATTTCAGCCATAGACCTCCCCTGTCCAGGCTACAAACCATTTAGAACAGGGGTCTCAAACTCAATTTACCTGGGGGCCACAGGAGGCAAAGTCAGGATGAGGCTGGGCCGCACAAGGAATTTCACAATCGCGATGCATCGCCGCCTCTGCCCGCCCCTCTCACTCTTCCTTCACAGGGAGGGGCAGGGAGAGTCGGCGATCCGTGCAGCGATTGATGTCAGGAGGGGCAGAGCTGAAGCTGAAAGCTCTGCCCCTTCTAGGAAATGCCGGCGGATTTGGGGGCTCTGTAGCCCTCGTTTAGCGGCGGGGATGCGGCGGATTACTTGGGAGCACTGAAGCGAACTATAAGGAAGCTTTTGCCGGCGAGGGCCACAAAATATTGTATCGAGGGCCGCAAATGGCCCGCGGGCCGCGAGTTCGAGACCCCTGATTTAGAAGGTTTAAAGATGTAGGATTATTGACAGCACCATACAGTGTGGTATGATGAACATGACACTCAGTGGCATAACTAGAGCTCAAACTTTGAATGGGGCCCCCTTTGACCCTGCTGAACACTGAATAGGGACTGTCTACAAATCTTTGTCTGCCAAACTTTGTATGATTCCTTATCAGTGGCTGAGTAGATGCAGTCAGTAGAACAATTGTGCAGAGAATAGGACATTTTTTCTCTCCATTCCCTTAGTTGTCAGTTGTCTCTAAGGACAGGGGAAATTAACTTCTCCCCCAATGGGGCCCCCTACTGCTTCTGGCCCCCCTGCAGCTGCATCCCTTGCAGGGTCTATTGTTACGCCCCTGATGACACTGGTTACAGTGATGTAGTAATAAACCTCCTGTATGGTTGTGGTTTAAAGAATTGAGCTCTATCTTGCAACGGGAACAAAAAGTATGGCAGGGAGCATAAAAGGATAGACTTGGGGTACCACTAAGGCTGGTGAGTGGGTGAGCTCTGGGATGGTTGTGGTCTTGGTAACAGTGTCTCTTGGACATCCACACCTGGGCTTGCATGCATAAAGTGTAACGATATGTGTCAGCAAGTAACAGAGTTCTGATTCTTAGGTGATCTGCAGTATCACCAATAATACAAGTATACCAGCAGCTAATGAGATAGCAAGTATGGTGCTTGGTGCAACAGTAGTACTGATAGGTTTAGCTATACCTCACCAGAGGAGCTGGAGGGCACTAACAGTACAGAGCCCCTCACCAGAGACAAGGGCCCTCTGGTGAGAGTAGAGTAGTCAGACTAATCGAGTTGTCAACAGACAGACAGATACGGTACAAAATTAGAAGGCAAAGGCAAGAAGGTTTTAACAGGCAGAGTCTGCAGCAAGATCAGAAGGGCAGAAGTACAGAATCACTGAGAGTAAGAATAGTCAGAACGAGCAAGAGTCATACACAGATAATAAACAGTATTCCGATTATAATTATAGCTATCAAACAAATCCTATCTTGTGTGAAATCCCCGGTTTCCTCCCGGATCAAAGCACACCGGATCTATCTAAGGTCTGAGCGCTAACACAAAATATTCGCAACAGCAGACAAGTTTCGAGTGAATCGGCAAAGCTTAAGAAGCAGAGGAGACCCCTCCGGCACACCCACTCCCATCAACCAATGAGGAGCGGCGAGCGTCTCCTCTGACGTCAGTCGACCAGCCGGTTAGCTGACGCGCCTCTTCCCCACATAAAGGTCCTGTCTGTGCGCGCGCGCGACAATGCAAACCTATGCGATGCTGACAAACCCGTCCTCAGCGTGCTAGACGCCCGAGGCCCGGATAGATCGCTAGGCAGGGAGATGGAGGCAGCTGCGGTGGTATCGCTGTTCACCGCAGCTGTCTCTTCCATGTTTGTTACATAAAGCTAGGCTAGACAGCTGGGGCCCCATGATGTTGCCCTGTGGGGCTAGACAGCTGGGGCCCCATGAAGTTGCCCTGTGCAGGGGCAAACGCAGGATTTTTAAGGGGGGGATTCCTGAAAGGTCCAGAAGCACTTATGTCCCCGAGTGCTTCCGAATACAGGTGGCTCCATACTGCCCATGCGCAAAAGTGCGCTGGCGTATTACGGAGCTGCCTATCTTTGGAAGTACTCAAGGACACAAGTGTTTCTGAGGGCTTCTGGAAGCAGCAAATTTGAACAGGGTACAGCACCGGAACAACTCCCCCAGCGAGGAACAGGAGATTTAGTTTGGACAATTCAGTGGAATATGCCACATGTCACATAGCGCAAGCGATAGCCATATGATGCAGGGATGTATGCATCTGCGGAAGGTGGCGGCGCTATATAAATACTAAATAATAATAATTTGCCTCACCAGGATTGCACTTTTATTTAGCTTTCCTGTATGACAAGAAGACACAGCCAGCCAGCACTAGGGGAAGAGGGAAACAAAGGTGAATGAGGGAGGGCTGGTGCACACCAAGAGGGCTTCTGAACGTTTTTTAAATCAACATTGATTTGAAAAGTGCTTGGCTAATGTTACCCTATGTGGGTGTTCCCACAGCAGCGTTGTGATTTTTTCAAAATCGCAGGTATACCGCATGTAGCATTTTTTTGAGTGATTCATTTAGAAATTGCTCTGAAAATCGCACTCACTAATTGCTAGCGATTGCTATTGTGATTTTGGCGTGCACTAGCCCAGAGAGAAGAGGAGTGGAGAGAAATTGAGAATAGCCTGAGATGGAGCATTATATCTGTATTGCAGTCCCACATGACACAGAGACTACTTGCCTGTAATAGGACTCCTGTCCCTGCCAGTCTCTCACACAAGTCAGAAAGCAGACCTCCTGAAGTCTAGGGACTGTCAAAAAATGTTCACCTTGTTTAACAAGATGCAGTCATTATGACATAGGGGAGAGACAGATTTTTGCCCACGGACCCTCCAGGCAAGCTCTGCATCATGCTGTGTATATATACCAGCTTGCCTGCCCTTTAATTGCAGTTTTATCAGCTAGCCTAGTATTTTGCATTGCCTTACAACAACAAACCTGAATACACCAGACACCAGCCCTAAATCAATGAATGAAAGGGAGCCTGGGCGGAGATTGCCCCCCAGGTGGAGTGGAGAGACTGAGATAGAGCAGATAGCATATCTGTATTGCAGTCCCACATCACACAGAGGCTACTTGCATGTACTGTGTCTCCTGTAGTGATGGGCCGAACAGTTTGCCTGGCGAACCTCTCTGGGCCTCTTACTACTTCCGGGTCGCAATGACCCGGAGTAGTACGCCTGCGCTGCTCGGCGGAGCGCGTCCTAGATCGCACTCCTGTTGCCGGGCACTCTCTGCGCATGAGCGTGACGTCACTCATGACATCACGCACATGCGCAGAGAGTGCCCGGCAACAGGAGCGCAATCTAGGACGCGCTCCGCCGGTCAGCGCAGGCATACTATTCCGGGTAATTGCGACCCGGAAGTAGTAAGAGGCCCATGGATTTAGAGATGTTCGCCGGCGAACAGTTCGGGAACCGTTCGCCACATCTCTAGTCTCCTGTCCTTGCCAGCCAAATCCAAAAAAGCTTTATTGGCAGGACCAAATACATTTAGCATTGCCAAAGCAAAAACAAAACATTAACAACATGGTGGGGAGGATTGTGGGAATAGGGGAATGATATAGGTATACCGTCCATAGGGGTGTGGAGGATGTAAGGGATGGTCAGCCTCTCACACAAGCTGCAGGCAGCCCTCCTGGAGTTTAGGGACTGTCAAAAACTTTTCAACCTGTGACATACCTTACGTAGCTGTCTACATGCAGTCTTTACAATAGGGAAAGAGCTGAGTTTTTCCCACAGACCCTGCAGGCAAGCCTCTGTATATTTACCAGCTTGTCTGTTTCAGTGATTTCAGGGAATTTTTTTTAAAGGTACAGGAGTCTCAAGGGGGTGTTCCATACATCCAGAATCCCCATCTGGATATGCCAGTGCTGTGGGACCCAGTAGATTTATTTCAGCCCCTGATCTTTCAACCTGTTAAAAGTAAATTTATCTTGGTTCTTTCCGTAAAACCTGTTCAGTCAGCTTAGGCAAGGCAATCGTTTTTTTTGAAAGCACACTTCAAATAATTCAGCTGGCACAGCAGACCTTAGTGGAAGTTTACTTTTATTGTGTTTCTCTGAGATATAGTTATTTACTTCAAAGAAAAAAAAAGGAACTTTAAAAGATTCCAATATCTTATTAAAAACATCATTTGCTTTCGAGAATTGTGAGCTCAGGGCTATAGACTTTCTTTATCAATTTTCTGCACACCTTCCACCTGCAAACATCAATGCCTGCTTTCGGTTCTTTATTTTTTATTTATTATGGGTTTTTTTTATACCTGATATATAAAATGGACTGTGTTACAAAAGATTTGCTGAGGTGTGGGCATAAGAAAACAGAGGGCTTTGAAATTAAGCCCTTTTGTTAAGGAAACTAGGTGTACAGTACTACTTCTTCAATTAAAACTCTTGCATGTGTTGCACAGTGTGTTAGTTTACATTGTATATCTTTTGGTGCCAGAAGATAATCCTGGACTTAACCACTTAACCCTTGACTTATCCTGCATACAAATTTAGAGTTTTAGAATTCGTTTTTTGGAGTGGGATGGGGGAAGTGTTTGTTGGGGTGGTCTCTGTTTGGTGGGAAGTATTAAAGGGACTCCGAGCTCTGAAAAAAAAGGAAAGTTGTACTCACCAGGGGCTTTTTCCAGCCCAGTGCTGGTCGGGAGGTCCCACACCGGCGTCCTGGCTCCTCTCCTTCTCCCCGCTCCGGAATGGCTGGCAGGCCGCAGCCCGGGCGACACTCTCCCGAGTGTCGGGCTGCTTCTTCCGCATATGACGCGGATTACGTCACACGCCGGCCGCCTCGCGTCATCACGGCGGCCGGCGTGAAAGTACTGCGCATGCGCGAACAAAGCGTGCATGCGCCGTACTGCCACGCCGGCCGCCGTGATGACGCGAGGTGGCCGGCGTGTGACGTAATCCGCGTCATATGCGGAAGAAGCAGCCCGACACTCGGGAGAGTGTCGCCTGGGCTGCGGCCTGCCAGCCATTCCGGAGCGGGGAGAAGGAGAGGAGCCAGGACGCCGGCGTGGGACCTCCCGACCAGCACTGGGCTGGAAAAAGCCCCTGGTGAGTACAACTTTCCTTTTTTTTCCAGAGCTCGGAGTCCCTTTAAATAAATCTAAAGAGGAAGTTCTGGAGAGTTCTGCAAAGTCTGCTCAAAATGTCAGACTGAGAGGAGCACAGATTAACTCTAAACTGATTTAGTTCACAGACTGCTTTCCCTTTATTACTCTGTGTTGGCAAGGCTTACACACATCTAGTTCTTGGCAATAAAGCACGTTTCAGGGAGAAATAGTAAATCCCTCACCCCAGAGCAGCATGGCTTACATTTATCGGTGTGGGCAGTGGAGTAAAGAGAGATTTTTTGGGATAGTGATGGAGAGAAATGCGGAAGAGCCATTGCAATTTACTGATATTTTAAAGCTACTCACACAAATTAGATAAAAATTGGTTGGAACACTACTAAAACAACCAATTACCAATGTTTTGACCAATGAGCGTAAAGTAAACGTAGCGGACTAACCTTCAGCGACGGCATCAAACAACCGATATCAGGAGTCAGTCATCATCCAACCAGTTAGATCCTTTCAACTGACGATCGTTGATCAATGGGAGTGTGTACAGTTAATTAAATGGCATACAGGGGTTGGCCAAAATAATGGAAACACCTTGAAAATCAACAAAATATATTTTAATATGGTGTAGGTCCACCTTTTGCAGCAATTACAGCCTCAATTCTCCAAGGCATTGATTCCTACAAATTGTGAATTGTTTCCAAAGGAATTTTAGCCCATTCTTCAGTTAAAACACCCTCCAGTTCTTTTAGAGACGATGGAGGCGGAAATCGACTTCTTACGTGAATCTGTAATAACGACCATAATTGCTAAATAATGTTGAGGTCTGGGGATTGTGGTGGCCAGATGAAATGCTCAACATTCTAGCTGTATGGATCGGGGCATAATCATCTTGAAAGATGGCATTCCCCTCCGGAAACAGTTCTTGAACCATAGGATGAACTTGGTCCCCCAAAATTCCTAAATAGTCTCGGCTGTTAATTCTTCCATGAAGGGAAATCATTGGCCCAATGGATTTCTAAGAAATAGCATCCCAGATTATCACAGAACCCACGCAATGTTTTACGGTTGGGAGAAGGCAGTCTGGATGAAATGCTTCTTCGGCTGTCTCCAAACGTACACTCGTCCGGAGGTCGGAAATAAAGTAAGCAATGGTTCGTCAGAGAAAATCACATTTTTCAACTGCTTGAGGGACCAATTCTGATGGTTTCTACACCAGTCTAAATGCTTTAAAACATTTGTCTTTGAGAGCAGAGGTTTTCTAATTGCAGTTCTCCCGTGGAATCCAGATTTGTGGAGCTCCTGACTAACAGTTTTTTTGGGGAACTGGGTTCTGTAGGTGTTTATTTAGCTCTGCAGTGATTTTAGGAGCCGTGGTCTTGCAAGCTTCTCTAACAATTTGATTTAGAGTCCAACGGCCTCTCTCAGACAACTTCGACTTTTGGCCACAACTGTGCTTTGCTGAGCTTGTTTTTCCTTCTCTTTCGAAGGCAGTCATTAGGTTTGAGACAGTACCTCTTGATATGCCAAGCATTCGGGCAGTTTCTGTAACAGTTGCGCCTGCCATACGAGCACCAACAATTTGGCCTCTTTGAAAGTCTGAGAGATCTGCCATTTTTATAAATTATAACCTACTTTTGTTTAAATATCTGTAAAAAAAAAACATTTATTTTAATTAAACATATCAAATAAAAAAATAATAAACAAAACAAAATTTAACATATGTCAAGTTTTTATTGTTTAAATATGTTCAAAGATTATGATGCCAAAATGTTAGGTGTTTCCATTATTTTGTCCAACCCCTGTACAACGATCTTGTTGTGTACAGCTCACACGCCACAGTCGATCGTTCGTAATCACTTATGTTTGTACAGAGATCAATCGTTTCAGTTAATTGCACCTCAGACATCACTTCCGCATTCTCTGTCAATTACTTCTTTCTTTGATCGTTCGTGTGTGTATACAATTTGGTCATGAGAGATTGTTAAACTTTGCAAAACTATTGACGGTCATCGTTCATTTCAAACAACTTTTGTCTGATGTGTGTACTTAGCTTAAGTTTGCTGACCTTATCTTAAAGAGAACCCGAGGTGGCTTTGTATAACGTTAGTGGGGCACAGAGGCTGGTTGGGCACACTAACACCAGCCTCTGTTGCCCCATGGTGTGTGTCAAAGACCCCCCTGCTCGCCGCTATACCCCCGCAATGCTGGCGACACGCAGCGTGTCGCCAGCACAATGTTTACCCTAGCGCTGTCTGTCAGCGCCGCTCCGCCGCCTCCTCCGCATCGCCGCTACCCGCCCTCGTCCCTTCCCTCACGCTGATTGGAGGGAAGGGACGAGGGCGGGTAGCGGCGATGCGGAGAAGGCGGGGGAGCGGCGCTGACAGACAGCGCTAGGGTAAACATTGTGCTGGCGACGCGCTGCGTGTCGCCAGCACTGCGGGGAGTATAGCGGCGAGCAGGGGGGTCTTTGACACACACCATGGGGCAACAGAGGCTGGTGTTAGTGTGCCCAACCAGCCTCTGTGCCCCACTAACGTTATACAAAGCCACCTCGGGTTCTCTTTAAAGCGGTTTAACACCCAGCATTACAACTTTGCTTTAAAATATTGCTTACAGCTTACAAACTATTATGCCAGATTTTTTTTTAAGCAGAAATTCACTGAATGGGTTAAACATGACATTTTAGTGTTGGATTCAACTAGGAATCCGCATCCGTTCTTATCTTTTAGTTACAAATGTATCTTTATTTGGAATACAAATAGACCTTTGAAAAGCCTGCCGGGGAAGCCCTCTTTGTTCTCTCAGAGCAGTGTTTGTTTGTTACATTGTAGATAGATACATTTGTAACTAAACAAGCAAGCACGGAGGAGGATTTCTAGCTAAATGCAGCACTAAAATGTCATGTTTAATCCATTCAGTGAATTTCTGCAAAAAAAAAAATCTGGCATAATAGTTTATAAGCTGTAAGCAATCTTTTAAAGTAAAGTTGAAATGCTGGGTGTTAGACCACTTTAAGTCTGTCGACCTTATCTCATGACAAAAAAATGCAACATTTTAACTGCACACCCTGCTAGAGAATATGATTTATGCAGGAAGGAAGGGTAGAATAATGGAGGGACTGAAGAATGAATGAATGAATGAATGAATGAATGAATGAATGAATGAATGAATGAATGAATGAATGAATGAATGAATGAATGAATGGAGTGTAATGGGTACGTTTGTGTGGATGAATGGAGGAATAGATGGATGGACGATGAATGGATGGCTTGATGGATGGATGGATTGGTAGGTAGATAGATAGATAGATAGATAGATAGATGGATGGATTGGTAGATAGATAGATAGATAGATAGATAGATAGATAGATAGATAGATAGCTGTATGGATGGATGGATTGAAAGATTTAGAGGTGGATTGAATATTCTAAAAATTATACTGACTTTCTGATCACCGTTCTTCTTTAAATGGCCTCACAATAAAAGACAGAATGAAGTAAACAAAACAAAGTGCCGTGACTGCGTATCAATAAGCTGTCTTATTATCAGACTTTTACAGGAATGAAATCGATTTCATCGAAGCTGTCAGTCAAAACTCTGCATTGATTTTTTTTCTAGGCTGTTTTATTTTTGTCAAGAATAATCAAAGCGATGTACAATTCATGAGTGCAGACTGATGTATACCCAATGATCTTACTTTACATGAGCCTGTTCGGAATAAAGGCGCAGGTTAGAGATTCTAAAGCCATTTCCTGGAGCATCTATGTCTGCCCCCCCCCCCCCCTTCCGATGTACACTCAATGATCTTTACATGAACCTCTTCAGAATAAAGGCGTAGGTCAGAGATTCTTGAGTCTCTTCCTGGAGCATCAGTGTCTGCCCCCCCCCCCCCCCCACCACCACCACCAATGTATACTCAATGCTCTCTACATGAACCTGTTCGGAATAAATGCGTAGGTTAGAGATTCCAAAGACTCTTCCTGGAGCATCAGTGTCTGCCCCCCCCCCCCCACCACCACCACCAATGTATACTCAATGCTCTCTACATGAACCTGTTCAGAATAAAGGCGTAGGTTAGAGATTCCAAAGACTCTTCCTGGAGTATCAGCGTCTGTCATACAATATTATACTTTTTCTAAGATAGAAAATGAAAACCTAACTTTTAATAAGTACTGATAAAAAGAATTAGCCTGATTATTAAAATGTTTTCATCACACCACTGGGAGAGGGAATAGAGTCACAAATCCCTACGTATGAGACTAGAGTCCCCTCCCAGCTCAGTTACCCCCTATTCCCAGACTAATACCTTCTATCTAGAAACACATCACCCCACACACATAACCCAACATGTTTCACCCAGTAAAAATAGGTGCTTCGTCATGGGTAATATCAAAAAGCGCAAGAGTGCTGAAGGCGTTATACAGACATCAAAACAACATTAGTCATGGAGAACAAAATAATATTGTGTGAAATAGAGTGAATCAGCTGTGTTGGGCATCTGTGTCTGGCTGGTGTGCTCAGTCTGTACATGTGGCTCTCTAATGTAATGGAAGGACATTAGGGCAGTAACCATTCTGTAGCACGTTGGGTTCCTGCTGTAAATCGCTCCATTGGAACAACTGATATCCAGGCATAATCTTGTTGCTTGTTGCTAAGTCACAAGATGAATGTATTTTCTGCTCCCTGACTGAGTAAAGGCCATTTACCAGATTCTACGTAACTTTGCTATTGTTATGAGTTATGCGCTAAGTTTCTGTCAGATGTTTCTATGCTGGAGCATCAATCTCAGCGCTGAGAAATATGGAGAATTTCATCCTCACAGTTAAAGCTAACCTGAACTGAAAAATAAAAATAAACATACACACATCATACTTACCTCCCCTGTAGTCTGTTCATTAATCTCTTTCTCCTCTTCCACGTCCTGTTTTGTCCACTGTGATCAAAGGTGTTCTCTATTCTCTATTTTAAAAATGGTGATCACCCCATAACAGCTTCCTGGTCAGCACTCCATTAACGAGTAACATCCCCCACTTGAGCTGTAGGGAACATGGACTTTACCTTGCACTTCAGTTGTCCTTTCAGTTATAACTGACAGCAACTGATATAGTGGAAAATGGCCCTAAGGCTTTCAGCTTCCTATAAAAACAATTCTGACAAAACCCTGTCAACACTGGAAAGAATCATTGTTAGCAGAAAATGGTGAGCTTCTGAGAAGAACTGACGGGGAGGTATGAAGTATGTAATATTCAATTGCAGGTACCTCATGTGTTTATTTTAAATAATTTTACTCAGTTCAGGTTCCCTTTAAAGTGAACCTAAAGCCGATAAAAAAAAATGAGATTAACTCACCTGGGGCCTCCCTCAGCCCCCTGCAGCCGATCGGTGCCCTCGCAGCTCCGCTCCGATGTCCCAGGACCCGCCGGTGAGTACTTCCGGTTTCGCCGTCACCGGCCGACAGGCATGGGAACGCGAGTGATTGTTCGCGTTCCCAGCCTGTATATCGCCCCCTATGCTGCTATTGCGGCCAGGAGGCCGCAATAGCAGCATAGGGGACGATAAACAGGCTGGGAACGCGAACAATCACTCGCGTTCCCATGACTGTCGGCCGGTGACGGCGAGTGACGGCGAAACCGGAAGTGCTCGCCTGTGGGTCCTGGAGCGTCAGAGCGGGGCTGCGAGGGCACCGATCGGCTGCAGGGGGCTGAGGGAGGCCCCAGGTGAGTTAATCTCATTTTTTTTTATCGGCTTTAGGTTCACTTTAAAGAACAGCTTTAAAGCTGACCCAAACCAAACATTTTTTTTAATTCAAAATATTTAGTTGCACCACTCTGACACATACAAAGATAAAATAATTCCCCCCCCCCACCCCCCCTCCGTCCCTTCTTCCCTTCTCCCTACATATGGGCTTAGTAATTTCATGGTATAAACTAGTATGGATGTATGTTACATTTGTATGTGTGTATATATGTATATATATTTACGGATCTTTTTTATATAAATTATTACGCAACCCATCATGTTATATACACACATGATGAATATTAATTGAAATGAAATTAATTTGATTTTATGTGGATCATTGTAGATATTTTAAGCAATAGAAAATGTCTGTTTTAGGACGGTTGTAGTATCTTTATCGCAATGTGTACAGTATATATATTTCAGTGGTGTCTGAGTTGTTGTCATTGTTTTATTCTTGAAGGCACTTTTATTGACCTGAGGAAGCGGCTTAAGCCGTGAAACGCGTTGTCTTTGTGCATCAATAAAAACGAAGTTTTCTTTCACCATATATCTCTACTAGCTTTACTTCCCTTAAGGGGACAACTTTAAGGTAGGACCGCACCTTTTTTTATTGTTGCTGCTTCTACCAGATAAAGTTTTAAATTTATTAATTAATTTTTGACCGGGCGCCTCCAAAATTTCCTTTAAAAGATAAATAAACACTCCTTCAAGCCTATGAGCATTTCAGTGCATGCTTTTCACCCTTCTCTTTTCATAACTAGGGTTATACAGGTGGCAGCCATTACTTCTGAGCTTAGTAGGAGGTTTTAGATCATGGGTGTGTTTGTCATCAGCTACCTTCCCTCACAGGGGCGTCATCTATGTGAAATCTCACACAAGCTGAGATCACCTCCCCGTGACATCATCAGTAGCAGCCTGTGTTTTGTTTTTTTTCTCCTCCACCGGTCTGCCGGATTCTGTCCCGACAATATGAAAGGAAGGGAGGGGCTCCTCCAATAAATGTAAAATATTTTATATTTGTTATGCAGATGAAAAAAGGCTGCTATTTATTATTATAATTTAGAAAATAGATTTTATTTCTGAAATCTTGTATTTTTTATTTGGGTCCACTTTAAGCAAGAAATACAATTATTGAAAGCAATACTGAAGGGGGGAGAAATTAGTGAAATACTTACCTATGGAGAGGAAAGGCTCTGGATCCCATACAGTTTTCTCAGTCCTTGTTCGGTAGCCTCATTCCTGTGCAGTTTCACGGTGAAGTTCTGCCCCTTCGTAACGTCCCAGGAGTCTTCAGAAGAACTCAAGTTTCCGAGTACTACCAAAGACAAGTACATCTATACTGAGCATGAATGAGTCCGGTATGGATCCCATTGACATTGGAAACACTTGGGGTTCAGGACACAAATACTTCCAAAGGCTGCCCAAGGAGGACCAAAGACGAGTATGACAAAGCAGGTTGGAGAACCTCACTGGGGCCCGGCACCAGAACAACAGCACAGAGAGAGGACCGGGAAAGTTCTATGGCATCCATAGCCTTCCTTCAAAATATGTAAGCATCTCACTCATTTTTTTCCCCACTTCAGTATTGCTTTGACCACTCTGAAACCACCTAATGCAGGATGGCGGCCACAGAGTGGCTCTCTCATTCCTCAGTTATGCCAGCTGGCGTGACCTTGCGAGAGCCAAGATTTGCAGGGAACGAGTGCTTGCTCAATGCACATTCCCTGCGCTGTACACAGCAGTGCACAGAGATCAGTCTGCCAGCCATGATTGGAGCTGGCAGGCTGTATTTAACAACAATAAAAACAACAACAAAAAGAATATGTGTACAGCGCTGCAATCTAGAGTAGCGCCGTACAGAGGACATCCCTTTCCCACCGGCCCACAATCTAATCCCTATCATAGGCTGATGCCTATGTATGTGTAGTGTAGTGTATGGATTGCAGTCTAGGGCCAGTTTAAGAGGGAAGGGAGGGAATAAAAGAAATAGGGTATTTTTTTTTTTTTTTTTTATTAAATAAAATAAATAAATAAATAAATCGCAGCAGCAATCAGAGACTACCAAATGTTCTATTAGTGGGAAGAAAAGGAGGTAAAATTAATTTGGGGGCTGAGTTGTATGACTGAGCAATAAACTATTAAAGTTGTGAAGTGTGGAATTGTAAAAAATGGTCACTAGGGAGGTATAAACCTCTGGGGCTTAAAGACCAATTTCACACACACAAAAAAAAATACATGTGTATAAACGCAAAATTAATTAGTTCTTTCCACTATGCCACTGGGCTGCCCAACGACTGTTAAAGTCAAAATATTCCTGGTTGGCTAGTGAGGAAGTGAGGTATTGTGAAGAAACGCGGAAAAGCCGCCGCATGGACGCAGGATGAGACGGCTGTTTCTGCGGCTGGCATAGCAGAACGCGGAGAAACCGCCGCGTCGGACGTGGCGGTTTGTACGCATAGGCATGCTTCTCTCAGTGGGGCGGGATGCGGAGAAAACGCCGCACGCTCAGACAGCGTGGCGGCGGATTCCGCATCCCATACAGCAACAACATTACAACACATGACTGGTGTGACTGGGACTGATAGTCCACACTGGTTTAGGAGGACGCGTGCGCGCGCAGAGAGGCAGGGCCTTTATGGCAGTCAGAGGAGGGTCAGCTGACAATTGCAGCAACTTTCATTGGTCCAGCACTTAAGGGAGGTGCTGGAGAGCACTGGTGTATATATACTGGGTGCTGGTCATTCTCTGGTTGTCTGTCGTTGCGATCACTACATGGTAGCACTCAGACCTTGTCTGTATCTGTGTTCTAGCATAGTTTCCAAAGGTGTTGACGATCACGGACCTCACACCTTAGCGTTAGGAATATTGAACTGTATTATTTGTTATGACCTTCTGCCTGCCTGACTATCCTGCTGAACTCTGATTCTGTACCTTGCTATCTCTGATATCCTGTTGCCAAACTCTGCTCGTTCCTAGACTCTGTATTTGCCTCCTGATTCTGTACCCCGCTATTCTGATACTCCGTTACCAAACCCTGCCTGTTTATTGGATTCCGTATCTGTCTCCTGAATCTGTACCATATCTGTCTGTGTGTTAACGACCTGGATTGCCCGACCTTAAGAACTGACCTTACTGTTAGAGGCAGTTCCCAGACCTGTTAGTGACACCCTCTCTTTGGTGTCACTCACGTTCTGTCCTTCCTACTCTCAGTCTAGCTCCTCCCCCGGGAGAGTCTAGGCATTCGGAAGGAACTTACTTCTGTGCAGTACTCCTTACTGCTTCTGTACCTTCTCCTAAGGTGCAATACTAAGTATTACTGTTACACCAAAACACTCTTATCCTTCAGGTGTCCAGAGGTTAGAATATATATCTGATTAACGGTGATACTGCAGATCATCAATAATCGGGTATATTCTGTATTCTCGGTGATACTGCACTTCACCGGTAATCAGACCCTCTCTGTGTTACACCGATCGTTACAGGTATGTTATATAATTCAAGATTAGAAGTAAAAAATTGTGTAATATACCAAGCTATGAGCCTCGGGCCAGACTTAGCACGAGGCATTATAGGTCCATCAATCTGTTTGTTTTGTTTATTTTTAACTTTTTAATAATGTTTGTTAAAGTCATTTTTGGAAAAAAACGACTACATTTTAGGTTTAGTTAAAGTTATCTCATGGCTGTTCTTTTTGGAATTTTCAATTAGGGAATTTAAATTATTCCAGATCATTGTTTCTTAAGGCCTTATTTTGGCAATGAGATGTAATGCGGTGCAAATCATTGCACCTCTATGCAATGCATTAAGTGTAACTAGGGGTTAAAACCTTCATTGTAGGAGCTCTACTTATAACCAACGTTTGCAAAGACGACACAATGACCTCAACAAGCTATGAAGGTTACGTGTACCTCGGAACAACATCCCGTGATGTCACTGATCCACTAACAAAAGCTACAGAACTTTGCAAAACTTGGTTGTGAAACTTTTAGTGTTTTCATATTTCTTGGTTATTAGGATTCGACACATGAATTATACATTCTCCTATTTGTATACACAATGCATGAATGATAATCGTGCTCTGCGAAGAAAGGTGAATCTGCAATCCGACTGGGGAATTTCTGTCATTAAAACGGAGGCCGCCCCACCGGCTATGCTGTGCGGCTCCTCTGCTTCAGATAAAAAATCATTGAGCTATCGCTGCGTATTTATTTATTTAAATGTGTTCCTGCTTGTTTAATGTCACGGGTTAAAAACAATTCCTTAACATGGCATCACCCTCTGGGCCTGGTGAATAATTGAACAATGCATCTTGGGCTGTTGTTATTTGGAGAATGAAATGACTTTTCTGTATCTCCAACTTGTCTGCTCACAATTTGTTACTTTCCCTACAGCAAAAACCTGGATTTAAAGGACGTCCGTAGCTCGTTTCCACTGTAACTCTCAAAAATAACAATTTTAATCGAGTGCATTTTTTTCCGGCCTTCCCGAGCTCAAAGGTCAAGGGCGATCCTACACACTTGGCGCTGCTTTCTCATGATTGTAAAAATATGGCCAGCAAATTATGGATTAATTCCTCTCTCAACATCTTCTGTAGGCTTTAATGCACAACCTTGCAGGGCTGTTTTAATAAACTGCGTATTGAATAAAACATCCTCGTTCTGTTTCCTGAGGTATTGGAAAGGAACCAAGTTTGGCTACAATGGAGTGAAGGGATTCCAACCAAGAAGATGAACTGGTTATTCATCTTTTCATAGACAGAAGACTTTATTTACTGTTACATCTTCAAGAGAATGTTGAAGATACTGCTCCAGTAAAATGTTTTGTATTTAAAGTGTACCCGAGGTGGATAACACCTAATTAATGCAACACAGAGGCATGTTCCCTTCCCAATCACATACCTCTGTGTCCTCTCGGGACACCACTCTCCACCCTCTCTGGCTTCCATAGTCCCTCCCTGAAATTTTCAACAAGCAGCTTGTCAGTAGCTTGAAACAGGAAGGGGTGTCCTTTGCAGGAAGGCCACGCCTGTATTAAGCCCACTCCTGCATTAGGAACGCCCCTTCCCGCCTTTCTGTGCTCGCTCCTGAAGCTCAGAAGCAGAGAGCTGTTTTTCGATTTATGTGCTGGAGAGCTGGGCTTTCCTTAACCTGGAAGTACTTCTGGAATTATGGCCATTTTGTATTAAAATTCTGGAATCTTCGTTGTTACCCAGAGGACAAACAAGAGTACCATAGGATGGCGAGAAGCACATTGTATTTATCAGAGAAGAGAGTGGGTCGAGGTATATATATATATATATATATATATATATATATATATATATATATATATATATATATATTTTTTTTTTACAATTATGTTCTGCCTCTAATTTCCCTGCTATAAAATGACAAAACTTTGTAACCCTAAGCTGGGTTGTATATGATCATAACAAAGATTGGTTTAGTTTTAGTGAATGAGGAGTTGGATGGCAGCCATTTTTATCAGATTGCAAACAACTGTCATTGATCTGTTTAAAGAAAACTCATAGCGGCCAAAAAAAGATAAAAAGTTGATACTACTTACCTGAGTAGAGGCGAAGCCTCTGGATAGTCTAGAGGGTTCTGATGTCCTCCACGACCCCACCAATCCAGCGCTTGCACATTTTTGACAATAACTTGTTGAATATGTTTGTGTACTGGTGCGGCCGTATTGTGCTTGCATGAATATGGCTGTGCTGCTCGTACACGGGGGTGAGTGGGATCCAGAGGAGGAAGAGGATCACAGCCAGCAGCAGAGGAGTCGAGGAGGATATGGGGAGCATTGGAAGCATCCAGAGGCGTCCCACTACTCTGGTAAGTATCTAATTTAGCTTTTTCTTTTCTTACAGGCTTGCTTGAAAAATGTTCTCGCTGGAAGGCTTATGTGAAACTGCATCCCATCTCTGGGAAAAATATAGGAATACACTGGTGGGGAGAAAGGTATGTACTTCCTGTGCAGTGAGTGTGCACCACCCAGTCCCTAAAGGCATCTATCAAAAAAGGTGCATGGAAATGATGGCACCCAGTAATGCAGTAAGTAATGTTTTAAAAGGGAGGTAGAGGTGGGCTTTCCTCCAGGCAGGGGCGTAGGGTTGCAGCCCCTGCACCCGTGAGAGGGGGCCTTCAGGCGCTCGCACAGGGCCGTTTTGGGGGGCAGAGATACTCTGCCCCCTCCCTCACCTCGGGCTCTCCCCTCAGTGCACTCCTCCCCTGCAATTATCAGTGGCAGCGGGCGGAGGCAGGAACACATACCTCCATGTGTTCCACGCACCAGAGATTCAACTCTCTAAGTGTCTGACGCTACTTCCTGTTTAAACTCTATCTAGACCTCCGTGGTAGATAGAGGTATGTGTTCGCTGCCTGCCACCAGCTGCCACTGATAATTGTAGGAGGGGCGTGCACTGAGGGGAGAGCCCGAGGTGAGGGAGGGGGTGGAGTATCTCTCCTCCCCGCCGATGTGTGGCCATGCTCTCTCCCCATGCTGCGACCCCTCCTGCCCCCCAAAACGAGCATAAGCAGGCCCGGGGGAGGGAGGCTTCCAAATTTTTGCAGGGGGGCCCGGGGATTTATAGTTATGCCTCTGTCTCCAGGAAGTAAGGCTCTAGATGTATGTTAAGATATTTATTTTTCATAATAAAACAAATACAAGTTTAAAAAAAAAAAAACTGTATTTTACCTGTATTTGTTTTATTATGAACTATAAAAATATGGTATTTTTTAAAACCTCAACATCTAGTGTCTTACTACCTGGAGGTAAGTCCACCTCTACCTTCCCTTTTAAACTGTTTTTGATAGATTTTATCCTGCCCTGGCACCTCTGTTTGCTACATGCGTAACATTGAACCACAGCACAGAGATTCTTCTGGATCACAAAGATGGCCGGTAGAGTTATTGAAAGAGTAGGTGTAAACTTTCCTGAACACCGATGGGGCAGCGAGGAAAGCTCTATTTTTCTACGGTTAGACCTGAACCAGATTTTCTTTCCTCTCCGCTCCCTAAATGTGGATAACCCTCATATTCATTATAGGGACTGCCAACTGCTAATATAGTGTATGGAATTGGCCATTGCGTTTTATGGCCGGAATTCTCAGCCAGCACATTGTGTATGTATCTCCTTATCTAGAAGAAAGCCTAGGGGAAAAACGGCTTTCTTTATTCCGAGATAGTAATGCGTGTTGCCACCGCCAATGCATCATCGGATGATTATTCCAACTTTTTTTAATTAAGCCAGGTACACGCTTCCCCCTATCTGTGAAGACTCTCCTGTAAGTAATGTTAATATGAAGCATGTTCCTTTTAATTGGCTGAGCTCTGCTGGGCATAATCGGCCCGGAGCAAGCTCGGCCGCTGATTACATTGCAGACAGGGGTATTGATTGCCCGGCCTTTCTTTACTATTATACACATTTCAGCATTGATTGGGAGATTATTCTGCATATGGTGAAGGGAGATAGCAGATTATTAAGACTTGTAATGAACCCGGCAGCTAATCAAACAGCTTTCTCCTCACTTTCTCGGCTGTTAAGGGGAAATTCTACTTTACTTGTAAAGTTCTATGAATACAGATCGCTGCTGCAATAGTCATTGCTCTATGTAATGTTATTTAAAATGGTCTATCAATTGCCATCCACAGCCAGGTGAGCATTTCCTTAAAGGATACCACAACTGAAATGTGACATAATGAGATAGACATGTGTATGTACAGTGCCTAGCACACAGATAACTATGCTGTGTTCCTTTTTTTCTTTCTCTGCCTGAAAGAGTTAAATATCAGGTATGTAAGTGGCTGACTCAGTCCTGACTCAGACAGGAAGTGACTACAGTGTGACCCTCACTGATAAGAAATTCCTCTTTTTTACCTCTTTCTTGCTCTCAGAAGCCATTTTCTGCTAGGAAAGTGTTTTATAGTTGGAATTTCTTATCAGTGAGGGTCACACTGTAGTCACTTCCTGTCTGAGTTAGGACTGAGTCAGCCACTTACATACCTGATATTTAACTCTTTCAGGCAGAGAAAGAAAAAAAGGAACACAGCATAGTTATCTGTGTGCTAGGCACTGTACATACACATGTCTATCTCATTATGTCACATTTCAGTTGTGGTATCCTTTAAAGAGAAACCGTAACCAAGAATTAAACTTCATCCCAATCAGTAGCTGATACCCCCTTTCCCCATGAAAAATCTATTCCTTTTCTCAAACAGGGGCTCTGTATGGCTGATATTGTGGTGAAACCTCTCCCACAATGTGATGTCAGGACCATGGTCCTGACAGTTTCCGGTCTATGAACCACATTGTATTGTGGGAAATAGCTGTTTACAGCTGTTTTCAACTGCAAAAATAGAAAACAGTATCTCCTTCCACTGACATCACCTGTCAGCAGTAAAAATGTCACCATGTGATAAATGTCAGAATGTAAATCAGGGAGAGGAAAGATTTTACAATGAGCAAACACTGACTAAATCATGTATACATAATTATTGTAAAAAAATGAAACACTTTTTTTTATTACATTTTTTCATTAGAGTTCCTCTTTAAAGGGTACCTTAGTCCTGAACCGAATAGAAAATGGACACCGTGTGTGTGTAGGGGGAGGTGCACATAGGCTTACTGCACCTCCAGTGTCCCAGCGTCTCATTTTGTTTATCTGCAACCGTCCCTTGTCGGCAGGGTCGGCACAGGCGCATTATGTCCGCAAGAGTACACATGCACTCACTCTCGCGGGTAAACATAGCCAGCACCTGACCCAGACATACTGCGTGCGCATGCGCAGTATGTCTGCTTAGGTACATAGTGGCCATGCGTGCCAGCATTGTCTTCCCATGGGAGGGCACGTGTACTCCCGCTGGCATAATGCGCCACCAACCCTGGCTTTTGAACAGCTGAACGGTTACAGCTGAATGGAATGAGATGTCGGGTTACCGGAGGCGCGGCAAGCCTATTTAACTCCCCTTCCTGTCATGGTACCATCACTTGAAGTAAGTTAAAGGTCTCCAATGGGGACACACAGCATCCCAGAGGTTCTCACTCTATCTGAGGCTAAAGAAAAGAAAAAAAAGAACACAGAAGGAAGAAATAGTAACCTTTACTGACATCGAGGTTTATTAAGCAACCCTGAAGTGGGGAATAAAAGACTTGGAAACTCACCAAAGAAGACAAACGAAAGACCCTGGATTCCAAAAAGCCTCCCCTCTCTCCCTGTCTGCATCCCAGCACTGTCCCCTGATGACATTACTTAACCTGCAGGTTGAATATAGTGATGAGCAGAAATTACGCCCATGTGTGCGTAATTACACATCGTAATACGCAATTATGCATCATAGTCATGATGCGTAATTTCGGGGGAACAATGTAAGAAATTTTGTAGGTAATTGTTCCCATTCATAATTACGCATGAATTTACGTGTAATTTACGCAAATTTTGGGCTGAATTTGACGGTGAAAAGCAAAGCCCCCATACATGATATTGCTACCAATATTGCTACATATGTTAAGAAGAAGAGTGGGTACACGTTACAAAAAGAATTGTTCCCAAAGACTTTGTAGTTTTTGAGAAAATCGATCTTAAAAATGCAAAAAAATGGTAATTTTTCTAGGTTTAAAAACTCTTCTTCTTTGCATTTTGAAATTACATTTTCTCAAAAACTACAAGGTATTTTTGAAAAATATTTTTTTTACTTGTACCTAATATTCTCTGTAACATATGTAGCAATTTTGGTAGCAACAACAATTATGGGGGCTTTGCTATTCACTGCCAAATACAGCACAAAATGACGTGAAAATGACACGTAAATTCATGCGTAATTACGAATTACACAAAGTCAATTGAATTACAAATTTGTAATTAGGTGTAATTACACTGAATTTCACATAATCGTAGTTAGCAGATTACAATCATCACTAGTTGAATACATGCTCGGCCCTCCTTGAGCAGTCTCCAGAAGTGCTCCCATCCCCAAGTACTTTTGAAGACATGCGGATCTTTACAGCGCAAACATGGGTCCGTGTGCTCGCAAGCGCAGTATTGATGCGTCTACCTTTGGCAGCAATCAGGGACGCATGTGCTTCCGAGACCTTCCAAGGATGAAGGTGCCAATTTTGAATGAGGGTCAGCAGGGGGAACGAGGAGATGGAGAGAGGACCATGAAGGCTCTGTGGGATCCAGAGCCCTACATGTTCTTAGGTGAGTATTTAAAGTACCCCAAAACTGGGTTGAAAATGATATACTCATTACTTCTTGTGCTGTGACATGCCTCACATCACCTTCCTGCCCCTTCAGCACCCCCTCTTCCCCCTGTTCTGCTCAGCCAAAACCTTTGACTTGACCAGAACGTCGAATATGGGCTGGGAGGTAGTGTCAATAATTCCCCCTTGCTGCCTGTCCTTAGCTCCACCCCTTTACTCACCGCTTCTAGTTCACGACCTGAGTACCGCACACAGCACGGGGAACTGCACTCTGCAGGCTTGTGATAATTGAAGTCAGAATGATAGTGTATATAAGTTGTATAAGTCTATGGCAACGCTCGTGTTTTTAAAAAAGCCGCCGCAGTTTTTCGCATTGCGCGTGCGTTACGTACACGTCATCAATTGGCCAACAGGAAGTGAGCGTCACTTCCTGCTTGCCTTGGTGCCGGACAGGGATTACCACATACTAACACGGTAATCCCTGAGGGTCAGTTTTTGGTGGTGCGGCCCCCGGGATGCTGCCAATCCACAGTCTGTAACCGGCCTCAGGGTTTCTTCAATGTGTCAGTCATTCTATCCTAGTTCATTGGCCCCAGCATGGGGAATTAGCCTCTGTTAGCCTTCCTATTTCTCGCTCTTCACATCCAATAAAACACTTTAAGACCAAATTATGTGGCTATTAGGATCTCCTGAAGAGTTTGGTGACCATGTAAATGGACGGGGTCACAGGCTGCGATGACGCATAGAGGTTGCAGAACTCCACTTTCATGGCAATGGCAATTTGTGCAATATTAATGAATATTCATGAATGATCATATTTCATAATTGTGCTCTTCTTGACTGCATGAGTAATCTACTCCACAACCAGCAGCTTCTGAAGACGTAATTTATTCCTTTTCAATGCAGAGATTATAGAAATAATAAAATATTTATAAAAATGCTGCACACACATGATTGTTATCTGTATAGATGGGACGTTGAGTCATCCTGGCTAATATAATCTCTGCATTTTGCTATTATCTCTGGGGCCGTGGCTAAGGGTCCCTTGCCAGGGGAGTCCTCTGCGCACAACTTTCGAATAAGGAACCATATAGCCTGCAGTAAGTACAGGACAGAATTGTTACATTGTTGACCAACCATGGTCAGCAGTGTTTGCAAACTTTCACATCCAAAATACTATTTTCGATTCGAGAACATTTTCATAGAAATTAGCTTGTATTTTTGTGTTTTCGCGAAACAGCAAAAATTTATATTTTTACTGTGAAAAATTGAAAAATCAACATTTCTTACCATGAAAAAATGCAAAAAGTACAATACCGTGGAAAAACAATATTTTTACTGCCACTATTTTTGCACGAAAATGCAAAAAAAATCTATATTTTTACCGCAAAAATTGATGATAAATGGGAAAAATAACAAAACTTATTTTCAATGGAATTTTCACTCTAAAATCAAATTTAATATATTTTTTTTTTTTTTTGTGAAAATGAACGTGAAAAAAATATTTTCGTTTTTGCTCACCACTGATATATTCTTCCTTTAAGGTTATTCCACTCCACCACCTGTGTGCACTTAAAGTGCAGATACAACAGACAGGGATGCTCTGGAAATTATCAAGTTCAATTTATTTCTGGAACAAAGGGCAAATACAGGCAAAATGAGGTAGGCACTTACTTCCAGAGGGCTCTAATCCACTTAGGATAAATACAGGCAAAATGGGGTGGGCACTTACTTCCAGAGGGCTCTAATCCACTTAGGACAAATACAGGCAAAATGAGGTGGGCACTTACTTCCAGAGGGCTCTAATCCACTTAGGATTGATTCAAATGCTATTTGAATCAATATGGTCAAAGAAAAAAATTTTTCTTTGTGTTGCAAAAATGCGTGAAAAATCTTGAAAAAAACTGTGTGAAAAATATGCAAAAACACAAAAGGCTGCAGTAAGACAGACCACATTAGAACAGGCATAGGAACTTATAGGATAGAAGAAATAATGCTGAAAATTTTGTTACAGAGTCTCTTTAAAGAGCGGAGCAGCTTGTTGAGGTGCAAGTGAATGACCCCCAAGGACCAAAATGTAAACAGGCAACCATCATTTCAGCAATCTACATTCGTAGGTGCTAATACTGCAAGAGAGAGATGATTCAAAGCCATATTTAAGTGGTATGATAAAAAATATACAGTATAAAATCTACTACCACAAAAAAGTAGCAAAACAGCATTTAGTAAACACAGCACTTTGCTCTTCAGTGGAAAGCAACTGTTCACATCAGAAGAGGTGATGACATCATCTTTTGTTTTCATTCATTTGTTAGATACATTAAGTAAACATTAGCAAACTGTGGAAACTTGATCTGTACTAAGCTGAGAAGCAGAAAGAGCTGAGAAGGGATCGCTAGATAGATTTTAATATATACATACAGCAGCTATGCAATAAAATGCAATGGCAGCTTTCAGAGCAGATAAACTATACTTTGGGAATTTGTAATTTGTAAACAGACAACATTACTTGTGTGCAAAAGCAAATATGGTAACTGTATGGGTAATAAAACGTAGGAAAACTCAATTTTATTGAATGTTCTGTGAGCGTTGTATCCCACTTTAACCACTTGCCGACCGCACGCTTATACCGTGCGTCGGCAAAGTGGCAGCTGCAGGACCGCCAGCTGCAGGCTGATTAATCAGGAAGCAGCCGCTCGCGCAAGCGGCTGCTTCCTGTCAAATCAAGGCGGGGGGCTCCGTGAATAGCCTGCGGGCCGCCGATGGCGGCTCGCAGGCTAAATGTAAACACAAGCGGAAATAATCCGCTTTGTTTACATTTGTACGGCGCTGCTGCGCAGCAGCGCCGTAAGGCAGATCGGCGATCCCCGGCCAATCAGCGGCCGGGGATCGCCGCCATGTGACAGGGGACGTCCTGTCACTGGCTGCACAGGACGGATAGCGTCCTGTGCAGCCCGGATCACCGGGGAGGGGACAGATAGGAGAGGGAGGGGGGAATTTCGCCGCGGAGGGGGGCTTTGAGGTGCCCCCCCCGCCAGCCACACGCAGGCAGAAGAGATCAGACCCCCCCTGCACATCATCCCCATAGGGGGGAAAAAAGGGGGGCAATCTGATCTCTCTGCCTGCACCCTGATCTGTGCTGGGGGCTGTAGAGCCCACCCAGCACAGATCACTAATAACCACGCTGGTCCTTAAGGGGGGGTAAAGGGTGGGTCATCAAGTGGTTAAAGTCACAGAGCCCTCCATACAGCAAAGCATTGAGAACAAATCCACACTGGAGACCAATTTCTTACTGACATCATCCAATTTATGGATATTAAGCAAAAGCAAAAACATGTGGTTACACTAGTCCAGTCAATAGTCTGCATGAGTGCATTTCAAGATGTTGTTTACAGATCATATTCTAAACCAATATTCCATTGTACAGTATTAGCTGAGACAATTGTGGTATTGTGTGTTGAAAATAACCATATATTGGTGTAAACAAATTATTGACTTTGTATCATTAAATACATCAAGCTTTAATACGATCTGATTTTTGAAAAATAGTGTCTGCCAGTGTATTAAGTACATCTGCATCCAATCTATATTAAGTCCTTTTGCCTGACGCATATTTTGTGACCAACAGCCGCTTCCTCGGAGGCCAACAACAAATTGTGTAATTTATTTTTCTGTAATTACATTTAATAAGACGCAGATTTATATTATATAAGTCTATAAACTCTTCATGTTATTATCCACACTCAAAACCGCTCATCACCATCATTACCCCCAACACGCAATCATCATGTTTTCCTTTCTATGTATTAGGACTTGTTAACATTGCGTTCGACTCGCGTGTTCGTCTGTGGTGGGCTTTTTTTTAAGGCATCTTTTTTTTCAGATTCCCGGCGCTTGGGTGGGCAATTTGTTTTTGTGCTTAGCAGTTTTCTACTCATTTTTTCCGAGCGGTTTTGTAATTCACTCCCTGACACAAGTCAGGAAGTGAATTCTTTGACCCTGAAAAGAATAAATACAACGTATTTATTATTAACCACTTCAGGACCACAGTCTTTTCGCCCCTTAAGGACCAGAGCCTTTTTCTCCATTCAGACCACTGCAGCTTTCACGGTTTAATGCTCGGTCATACAACCTACCACCTAAATGAATTTTACCTCCTTTTCTTGTCACTAATACAGCTTTCTTTTGATGCTATTTGATTGCTGCTGCGAGTTTTACTTTTTATTATATTCATCAAAAAAGACATGAATTTTGTCAAAAAAATGACTTTTTTAACTTTCTGTGCTGACATTTTTCAAATAAAGTAAAATTTCCTATACATTTGAGCGCGAAAGTTATTCTGCTACATGTCTTTGATAAAAAAAAAACCATTCAGTGTATATTTATTGGATTGGGTAAAAGTTATAGCGTTTACAAACTATGGTGCCAAAAGTGAATTTTCCCATTTTCAAGCATCTCTGACTTTTCTGCGCACCTGTCAGGTTTCATGAGGGGCTAAAATTCCAGGATAGTACAAATACCCCCCAAATGACCCCATTTTGGAAAGAAGACATCCCAAAGTATTCAGTGAGAGGCATGGTGAGTTCATAGAAGATTTTCTTTTTTGTCACAAGTTAGCGGAAAATGACACTTTGTGACAACAACAACAAAAAAAAAAAGTTTCCATTTCTTCTAACTTGCGACAAAAAAAAAATGAAATCTGCCACGGACTCACTATGCTCCTCTCTGAATACCTTGAAGTGTCTACTTTCCAAAATGGGGTCATTTGTGGGGTGTGTTCACTGTCCTGGCATTTTGGGGGGTGCCTAATTGTAAGCACCCCTGTAAAGCCTAAAGATGCTCATTGGACTTTGGGCCCCTTAGCGCAGTTAGGCTGCAAAAAAGTGCCACACATGTGGTATTGCCGTACTCAGGAAAAGTAGTATAATGTGTTTTGGGGTGTATTTTTACACATACCCATGCTGGGTGGGAGAAATATCTCCGTAAATGACAATTTTTTTATTTTTTTTACACACAATTGTCTATTTATAGAGATATTTCTCCCACTCAGCATGGGTATGTGGAAAAATACACCCCAAAACACATTATACTACTTCTCCTGAGTACGGCGATACCACATGTGTGGCACTTTTTTGCACCCTAACTGCGCTAAGGGGCCCAAAGTCCAATGAGTACCTTTAGGATTTCACAGGTCATTTTGAGAAATTTCGTTTCAAGACTACTCCTCACGGTTTAGGGCCCCTAAAATGCCAGGACAGTATAGGAACCCCACAAATTACCCCATTTTAGAAAGAAGACACCCCAAGGTATTCCATTAGGAGTATGGTGAGTTCATAGAAGATTTATTTTTTTTGTCACAAGTTAGCGGAAATTGATGTTAATTGTTTTTTTTCACAAAGTGTCATTTTCCGCTAACTTGTGACAAAAAATAAAATCTTCTATGAACTCACCATACTCCTAACGGAATACCTTGGGGTGTCTTCTTTCTAAAATGGGGTCATTTGTGGGGTTCCTATACTGCCCTGGCATTTTAGGGGCCCTAAACCGTGAGGAGTAGTCTTGAAACCAAATGTCGCAAAATGACCTGTGAAATCCTAAAGGTACTCATTGGACTTTGGGCCCCTTAGCGCACTTAGGGTGCAAAAAAGTGCCACACATGTGGTACCGCCGTACTCAGGAGAAGTAGTATAATGTGTTTTGGGGTGTATTTTTACACATACAGATGCTGGGTGGGAGAAATATCTCTGTAAATGACAATTATTTGATTTTTTTTACACACAATTGTCCATTTACAGAGAGATTTCTCACACCCAGCATGGGTATGTATAAAAATACACCGCAAAACACATTATACTACTTCTTCTGAGTACGGCGATACCACATGTGTGACACTTTTTTGCAACCTAGGTGCGCTAAGGGGCCTAACGTCCTATTCACAGGTCATTTTGAGGCATTTGGATTCTAGACTACTCCTCACGGTTTAGGGCCCCTAAAATGCCAGGGCAGTATAGGAACCCCACAAGTGACCCCATTTTAGAAAGAAGACACCCCAAGGTATTCCGTTAGGGGTATGGTGAGTTCATAGAAGATTTTATTTTTTGTCACAAGTTAGTGAAAAATGACACTTTGTGAAAAAAACAATAAAAATCCAATTTCCTCTATCTTTTGACAAAAAATAAAATATTCTATGAACTCATCATACACCTAACAGAATACCTTGGGGTGTCTTCTTTCTAAAATGGGGTCACTTGTGGGGTTCCTATACTGCCCTGGCATTTTACGGGCCCAAAACTGTGAGTAGTCTGGAAACCAAATTTCTCAAAATGACTGTTCAGGGGTATAAGCATCTGCAAATTTTGATGACAGGTGGTCTATGAGGGGGCAAATTTTGTGGAAGCGGTCATAAGCAGGGTGGCCTCTTAGATGACAGGATGTATTGGGCCTGATCTGATGGATAGGAGTGCTAGGGGGGTGACAGGAGGTGATTGATGGGTGTCTCAGGGGGCGGTTAGAGGGGAAAATAGATGCAATAAATGCACTGGGGACGTGATCGGAAGGGGGTCTGAGGGGGATCTGAGGGTTTGGCCGAGTGATCAGGTGCCCACACGGGGCAAATTAGGGCCTGATCTGATGGGTAGGTGTGCTAGGGGGTGACAGGAGGTGATTGATGGGTGTCTCAAGGTGTGATTAGAGGGGGGAAATAGATGCAAGCAATGCACTGGCGAGGTGATCAGGGCTGGGGTCTGAGGGCGTTCTGAGGTGTGGGCGGGTGATTGGGTGCCCGCAAGGGGCAGATTAGGGTCTAATCTGATGGGTAACAGTGACAGGTGGTGATAGGGGGTGATTGATGGGTAATTAGTGGGTGTTTAGAGGAGAGAAGATCTGCGGGCGATCTATTGGTGTGGGTGGGTGATCAGATTGCCCGCAAGGGGCAGGTTAGGGGCTGTTTGATGGGTGGCAGTGACAGGGGGTGATTGATGGGTGGCAGTGACAGGGGGTGATTGATGGGTGATTGACAGGTGATCAGTGGGTTATTACAGGGAATAACAGATGTAAATATTGCACGGGCGAATTGATAAGGGGGGGTCTGAGGGCAATCTGAGCGTGTGGGCGGGTGATTGGGTGCCCGCAAGGGGCAGATTAGGGTCTAATCTGATGGGTAACAGTGACAGGTGGTGATAGGGGGTGATTGATGGGTAATTAGTGGGTGTTTAGAGGAGATAAGAGATGTAAACAATGGATTTGGGAGGTGATCTGATGTCGGATCT